>NC_068358.1:8342412-8369912 GCF_020536995.1 Dreissena polymorpha
AAAATAAATCCAACATCAGAAAATAAGAATACTCAATTCAAATTGTTTGTTAAACAGTTACATTTGGTCATTTGACATGATAAACATCATCTTCTGTTTATTATCAAATTTTAAAATTCTAAAACAACACCTATTGTAAATAGGTTTTCTGTTAGCTGTGGTGGTCGATTTCCAGGTTTAATTAAATGAATATTTTTCATCATCTATTCCTGACAGGATAATTGCAACCATCCATTCTTATGGTATGAAATAAGACCAACATATTTTTACAAACTATATACAACCAATCACACATAAATATCACTATCTTTATATGTCCGAATGTTAACATATCCGAAATATAGTACATCGAGGAAAGACCTACTTTTGATTTCAGAAATAGATGGTATCTTTACTTAAATAGATCGTTCCCAGAACATTATAATAATGGAGACTGTTAAACATAAATGCTCACAAATGCCTGTTGAAACAAGTTAACATGTGTTGCTGTCATGGTATTGATTAAATAAATAGGGTCCCTAATAATCGTTATAATTATTGATCTTCGTAACAGTTTATCCCAGGATAACAAATTGATAGTTCAATGTCATAAGGATAATAACCCCATAAAATTGACTATTTCATTTGTTTGGGCATTCATGGCGTGAAATCGTTTTAAAAACTGTTGATTTTGCGATTTTTGAACTTTTGGTACGAACCAGTTCGGAACAAAACCGAAGTTTTTACCCATTTCGTACCCATTGAAAATAACGAAAAAACACTATATATATGCACAAATTCACAAATTCTTCACTACAACTGCATTAAACAACACATAAATTGTATTCTGTAAAGTATGACCGTATTTGTGCGTAAAATATGGAAGGTTTAAAGTGATAGGCGTAAATGGGTTACGCATTCGAGCACCTGTTAAATTAAAATCGTTCTTTTCTTATTGCTTTCATAAGAATTTTTTAGTCATTTGAATACTATCAATTTTATAAAATTGTAAAGAAATAATAAAATATTTACTTACAATCGATTCCATCAGGATTTCAATCGACGGTTGCATAATTATGGAAATTAGCAGACTTTGCTGATGAAAGCGTTGTACATAGCGTTCTTGAACAAACAATGATGGCGTAGCTTTTGGTAAATTCCAGCACATGTACATGATGAAGGATGTTCACGTATTTATTTGGTAATTAAAACTGTGTTATTATGATGATTTATAACTCATTTGAACTTTTTCTAAAACCCGGCAAGCGTTTCGTGTTTTAAAAGCCACTTTTGGCATCCGAAAAAAATCGAGATTTTATATTTGTTTGGTTTCGTAAAATGGAGTCGGCGGCGGGTCCGAAAATCATTTCATCAAAAAATTCTGGCCTAATGAGAAAACGGTAAATAACATAATTGCTCTATACAAAAACGTGTGTCTTTAGCTATAAAAACCAAAGTAGGGTCTCGGAAATTAATTTAAATGCTTAACATAACAATTTCATCTGTAAAAACTAAAAAGTATACACGCGAGACTAATCCTATTTATCTATTGTAACATGTCTTTCTTAATTATTTACGTAAACTGTGTCTGTTTGATCGCCTAAGGTACCGCTGTACATTTATGGTCATCCATAACCTGCTTGACCGATCTGATAATGATTTTTTTCGATCTGATAAGTTTTCTTCTAATTGGTCATTTGTAATATGGATCTTTTGCGTAATTAAGAGCAAAAAGAGTTGTCGTTCGTTCGGGACGGTATCGGGTAAACAGCTAAACCGACCAAACGAAATATGGAAATATAGATCAGATGACGCAGTAACGTTTGCATCAAAATGATGCAAGGAAGATCATTTGGAGGAGTCAAAAGTGACACAATTGCAAAATGATTGCATAAAAAAGCAGGATGCTGCTTTAATTGAAATCCCTAGGTTATACCTATTCATATTTTAAATGTCAGGAAATAATACAAATCCAAAAATAAATTCTATAATCATAGTGTGACTAGAGATCAAACAGTATATCTTTTATTGAAAATTAGAAGCCCTACAAAGCATGGATTTTGTAAAAAGCACGAAACACATGTTTGAAATATACAAAATATAATTACAGCAGATGAAAAAATATGATTCTGACCCGTTGGTTATACGATTTACTGATGTCTTCCATAATGTCATAACACATCATAACGAATAAAATAAATATTCTTTATTTCACAAGTATTGTGTAAATCTGCATTATCAGTTGATATTACACAATGTAATTCAGCATGTGCTAGTTACTGTTCTTATGTGCAACATTTTATTGATAAATGCTATACATTTTATATTCAAATTTAATTCAGTTTGAATGTAAAATGTCATTTATTTTGTACAACCCTTGAAAATTAGCATTGTACTATAATGTATGTAGACAAGTATATTATGTACCGTACCAATAAAATGTAAACTAATATATGAACTTCATATTGATATATGCTATGCTTGTACGTATGTAATATTCTTCATAGAAAACAAAATTTGGCACACATTAGAAAAGCTACTTTCATGTTCATCTTGTTGCAAAATGCTGTAACCCTTTACCAAATGACAAATTTTAACCGTCCCAAATTAAATTTAAAGCGGATGAAGATGGCAATTGAAATAGAAATAAATAAGGGCATCCTGTTAAACCTAATTATAACTCGTTGTATATACTCCTCGTGCCAAAAACGATTGGAGACTATAAGGAATGAGTCCAATTTGGATATTGCAAGGGTTTCACTTGGTGTTTGTCCACAATAATAACGATTTTAACATTAATTTATATTGACACATTTCAATAGTCTATAAAACATCATTTTCACATTGACCCATTATCGTGATTAGAATATAGATAGTCCCCGTTCATAGCTATATATATGGGCAGAATCGTAAGAAAACGTGTTTATATGAGAATATCACGGAAAATCCGGTTAAAATCGGTTGAAAACAAACAATATAGCTAATTTTATTTTGGGGACGAGTACGGTAAAGTACGAAAACGACCTAATTAATATTCATGATTCGACACGTTAATTCAAACATAAACAAACAAATTGCGAATACGGGCGAATTTAGCGGAGAGAAGGTAAAAACAAATGCAAATACATCTGTAACAGACGGAAACTGAGTTGCAGCGCTACGTGTTTGCTAAATCTATGTTTTTATCTTCCATATGCTAATAATGTTTAGCGAAAGCTAAATATAGATATAATTTGCATAACTTGCGACGCTGCAATGATTTTGCCTACTGCATGTATTTATGATCATTTATATATTATTTTATCGATTCAAAAACCGATTTTGACCAGGTTTTCGATGCCAACCTCGATACAAAATATATTTCAATGAATTTATGTGAAGATTATTTCTCGCTATACGATTTATATGCAAAACAACGATCTATTCCGCGAACTGGGACTTTAATTATAGTAAAGTCAAAATTCCGGCGCTCAAACCGTGGATCGAACCAAGTTCTTCCGAGTGGTGACCAGAAACTCTAACCGTGTCGCTTAACAGCTAGCTTAACAGCACGGCTGTTGGAACTGGAAGTTACCTTATTTAACTACAACAGAACATATTTTTACAACACTTAATTTCACTTCTTCACTCATGTAAACATTGTTGACTGTTTAAGTGGATCGCGAAAGTATATAATAATATCAAAATAATTGTTTACTTGCAGATTTGCACATCCTCCTTCCAAACAAGATGTTTATTTGTTGAAATAACAATTGTCTGTCCATATTCATGTTATAATTCATCATGATCTAAGACAAACAATGTTTTTAAAGTTCTGGAGGGCTTGTACAAAGTAACGCTGGTTTTTTTCATGCTGTTGTACAATTTTTCGATGGCGTAAATTCTCATTTTGAAGATTCTTAAGGTCGATAGAACGAGTTATGCACGATACCGTCTAGGAAGTGGTCCGAACAAACGTGTGTATACAACGTTCGAATCTAATTCTACCGACTAATTGCTCTAACCCAGTCTTTTTTGTATATCAGTCCTTTGGTAATTAACTTTTTTTTCATTTTTTTTCACTTTGCTGATAAAATTTTGACATTCAAAGATGCAGCAGTAGTATTTTCCCGTTGTTTATATTGACACCGGAAGTAGGTATACCGTCCCGCACAAACACAACTCTGTCAACAGGAAATTACGAAAGTCCGGAATTGGTCGCGTGCGCGTCATTGTTATCGGGATTTAACGTCATAAATATCGCGTGCGTACGTCATAGCTATCAGGCAGTGCACGTTATGTAAACTGCTTAATACAATATTTCCTAGGCCCCTTTTTTGTCATCGTACACAACCGTTTATGACGGAATATATTAAATGCAGGCCCCTCCAATATGATGAAATTGTGGATATCCGCGCGGTTTTATCTTACTTAATGACATCGCTATATTTGTTGTATATATATATATACGGCCTTTCCGAGAGCATATTCACAGAATAAGACGATAAAATCAACATGGTATCGAAGCATATTCACAGAATAAGACGATAAAATCAACATGATTTGGAAATCATACTCATTTTTGTCTTGCGAAAATGCAATTATATATTTAAACTAAAACATACTTTCTCATCAAGTTATTAAGGTTAATTTTTCGAAAATAAAATACAACAGAAATCTTTTTTTCTCAATTGGAACGCTCTTAGCGGACCTATGTTATCGTAAACGGGTGAAACGTGGCCTTTCGTATCGGGATTAGATCGCAAACGAGCGCAAAGCAATTAATCTTCACGAATGAACTGACATCTTATCGTACCCAAGTCTAAACTATCAATATAGTCAACGATCAGTAATGTGTGGTTCATTGAAGATATTCCGACAGTAGAAACATACCATTTTAGAGAAACCACAATCAGGTACATTTGGTCAATCGTAACGTCCGCGGCGGACCAAAGATTCTTGAAAGAATAGCATAAAACAAACAAAAACACAAAGTACTTCGAAGGCGTGATTCGATCTCAAAAACACATTATTGACAGTAATTCCAGTCAAAGATAAAACTTCAGTGAGCACACGAGCGATCAAGATTGCGGATATTACTATTTATTATAGGGGTGTAAATTTTTCCAAATTTAAATCCGGATAATAAAGCCGGGAGTCTGAGGCAATAGGTCCCCAACGGGGATAACAGGCAGATCCCCCCTAAGAGCATTTTCTTGGCTTTCTAGTTGCAATTCCCTATCAATTGTATTTACTTCCTGGTAGTGTAATAGAATTGTTAATAAAATATTAATAGATAAAGTAATATAAGCCACGAATTGCAAAAATGAATCTTATGTCACCTACGCCCAGCGTAGCTCAAGCCCAGACGGCGTCTCTGCACGGTCAGTTCAGGGGCTACCACATCAGCTAATGACACCAGTACAAATTGCGTGACTTAAAAGCGGAGAGCGTACTAATACTACTGGTACTACTACTGCTACTGCTACTACTACTATTACTAATAATAGTACTACTTCTAGTACTACTTCTACTACTACTACTACTTCTACTACTACTACTACTACTATCTAACTACTACTTCTACTACTACTACTACTACTACTACTACTACCTACTGACTACGGACTACTACTACTACTACTACTCTACTACTACTTATGCTACTACTTCTACTACTGGCTACTACTTACGACTCGCTGCTTCTAAGGCTACTACTTCTTACTACTACTACTACTGATATTCTACTACTACTACTAATACTACTACTATAACTGCTACTACTGATCTACTACACGTACTCTACTACTACTACTTCTAACTACTTCTACACTACTACTACTACTACTACTAAAACTACCCTACTACTACTACTTACTACTACTACTACTACGACTACTACACTACTACTACTTCTACTTCTACTACTACTTCTACTACTACTACTACTACTACTACTACACTACTACTGTCTACTACTACTACTACTACTACTACTACTTACTACTCACTACTACTACTACTTAACTAACTACTACTACCCTACCTAAGCTACTACTACTACTACTACTACTACTACTGCTACTACTACTACTACTACTATACTACTACTACTACTTACTACTACATACTACTACTACTACTACTACTACTACTACTACTACTACTACTGACTACTACTACTACTACTACTAACTAATACTACTACTACTGCGACTACGACTACTACTAAACTACTACTACTACTACTACTACTACTACTACTACTCTACTACTACTACTACAACTACTACTCTACTATTGACTACTACTACTACTACTACTACTACTACTTCTACTACTACTACTTCTACTACTACTGTCTACTACTACTAGCTACTTCTACTACTACTACTACTGCTGCTACGACTCAAGTTTCAAGATTTAATTGATATCATGTAAATCAAGGCCTCCGGCCCAAAATACAGCATTCATTTACAATTTCATATGATAAATTGCCACCTACACTGATGTTTTGACAAATACACATTTTCACAATGAATAACAAAATCCGTGTTACCAGTGCATACACGTATATAGTTCCATCCTTTATATATGATAGACTCAAAACTATTATTTTTCTGCATTTTGTGACAAAAAAAGGGTCTTTCTATGAAAGTATTATACAACAAAAATACAAAACAAATTATTACATTACCAAGGTTATCAAGGTAAATTTATTTTCCCAATGACATTCATTAATTTCGTAACATAAAATGTGAATTGTTTTATAACAAAAATATGCTGCTGTTCATTAGGATATTAAATGACAGTTCGTTTCCTTGGTCGGTATACCAATTATACAATTTTTATTTTACTTAGGGCACTCAAAGAACGCATAAAATTCTTTCTCCAATACATGTACGTCAAATCTTGTTAAACAAAATAAGCATGTTCGGTTTTCGCGGTGTACGTTAAAATGCCTGCCAAGTTCAATGTTCAATTTCTGACTAGAACACTTTAAACGAGCAAATGCGCGACGTGACTTATAAGGATACAGCTATTGTTAAATATTTCTCCGTAGTTAAAAGTGACTTAAACAGTTTGTAAGTGTCGCAGCGCGGAGATGCATTTATCTCATTGTGCCACTCTTGGGTTTTACAGTCTTGTATACGCTGTTTAACACATTGTAAAAATATATTCATATCGCCAACGTCCTGGGAAACCCAAACAAAACCAAAACCGCATTTAAATAAGAGTTCCTTCACAAATGTTGTCCAATTTTCCTTCCAATATCGTCTAATGACTTCAGCATTCTGTAACAATTTACTGGATATCTATGGTTAGGCATTTGTAGTAAATGACACCAGTATTTTATGCATTTCAGATAATACACACAAAACGTGACAATCTACCAAATTCCCCTGAGACCATGCTGTTATTAACCGTCGAGCCGACGCCTAAGAAATATTTTCAAAATTCGATTTTTGATCTTTCGATTATATCACAGTATTCATAACCCCATATTTCAGCCCCAAATGTGAGTATGAGCACAATCATAGTGTCAAAAAGTTTTAAAATGTCACTATGGGTAAAATAACCAAAGGCAACATAAAACTGTTTGATAGAGAAGAATGCTTTCCGCGCTTGTGCCACCAACTTGGATTTAACAGCTGTCCACGATAGCTTTGGAGTAAATAACAGACCCATATATTTATAGACTGAAACAACTTAACCCTTTTGACCATTTAGAAACCACGCTTCATAATTGCGTAAACGACCACCATTACGGAAGACTATGATTTCGGTTTTATTAAGGTTAACCTGCATACCAGTATCTTCGCAAAATTTTGTAACAGCTTTTAAATGTAACTGAAGGTTATATGCTGTGTCCGCGCAATTAGCTACGTCATCAGCGTACATCAAACAATAAATATCTGGTATATCATTTGTTATGAATATTCACTTTAGACCTACAATGTTCCCTTAGGAAGCTTACTTAATTATTAATATATAATGAAAATATTATCGGTGAGCTTAAATCACCCTGCCTGGTTCCGATGTTACAGCAGAATGGTTGCGTACTGATATTTCCGGACACTTTGATATGTGCAAGTAAATTTGCGTACATCGATTGCAAGACAATTAGAATCTTGCCGTTTATACATGTGGCACATAAGCTGGTAAAAAGCTTGAAATGAACCAATGAATCAAAGGCCTTTTTGAAGTCCACGTATTGTACGTAGAAACGACCACCAGATTTCGACGTATACTTTTGAATCATCTTCTGGAGACAAAAAAGGTTATCTACAACCGAGTACCCATATCTAAATCCGGCTTGTGACTCTCCTATGATGGTGTTTTTCTCTGCCCACTCATTTATACGGTCAGTAAGTATGCTTGAGAAAATTTTATACCTGACATTAATCAGTGAAATTTCTCTGTAATTAGCCGGTTCTTCCTTACTGCCCGATTTAAACATTTGAACTATAATACTTTTTCACCACGATTCAGGAAATATCCATGTATCCAAAATTTGATTAAAAAGGCTATTAAAGATTATAATATGTTGTGTGTTTTATAAAATTCCGCTCCTATCCCATCCTTACCGTGTGATTTACCAGTTTTCAGTTTATATATACTGATCCTTATTTCTTCATCTCTAATTGGTCTATTAAAAGGGCTATTTACATCATAATCGTCACTGTTATCAAAGCGGACATTATGGATTGGAATCTGGTCATCACTGTAAAGTAAGGATTGAAAATAATTTCGCCATTTTCCAGATTAGACAGAATTGCTTACCGTTTCCGGCTTTGTGTGTCCTCTTACTAGTTTCCAGAACGTTTTTGGATTATTGCTTGATTTTAGAAGTGAAAATCGTTTTTAACGTTGATACGTGCATAGTTTCGCCTTGCACATGTTTTTGAAAGATTATCTAGCTACCTTATAGTTAAAATCGACGTTATTATTAGTCAAACGAAAGCGTCTAAGAAGAGAGTATTTCTTTCGTTTTGCTAACAAGCATTGCCTGTCCCACCAAGGCTCTTGTTTTTTACGTAATGTGTTATTGTGTCTAAAAATCATATGTTCGGCAGACGTCTCATAAACGTGTATTATTTTTAAAACTGCATCGTTGACATTTGTTCGGATAGTACTTAAAAGATTATCTTTCAAAGACGCGAAATTACGCGTAAATTTTTTTATTAACGTTTCTTGACCATCTTTGCGCCAGATATAGCGATCATTACTTATCTTGTCGGATAACTCGACTTGCTCCTCCTGCAATTTCTCGGTAGTTTGGAACTTTAACTGAGCGTAAAAGGGGAAATGATCAGAGTCAATTTTGTACATTACAGTGTGCGATACATTTAAACAATACACTTGATACGATATGATAGTCTACCACACTACATCTAATACTTATACTACTACTTCTACTGCTACTACTACTATTACTACTACTACAACAACTTCTACTTGTACTTAAACAACAACTACTTCTACTATTACTACTACTACAACAAATAGGTGTAAGCTATTGCTAAGCTATGGAATTAGAATAATTGTGAAAATATATAAACATGTACAGCCATGTATATATACATGTTTATATATTGCTAATGAACAATAGAGGCGTAATAATCTTAGTGGATGAAGAAGGTGCAAGTTAAAATATAAGAAACGTACACGTACGTGTGGCTTAGAAGTGCACAAAAGATAGGAAATTTGACAATCTGTAACGTTATGAATGTCATTGATGAATATTAAAACTATAAATAAGTTTAAATATTACTAGTAAATCTTTCATTAAAAATTATTAATAATAGAAAACTTGAATTTGGGAAATGATTAATATATGTTTAATTATAAAGAATATAAATGTAAAGTTAAATAATATAATTTTGATCAAAATATTTCTTAAGAGTATGTTAAAATGGTCTAGATCAGTAACTTGAACAGTCAGATAATGTCCAAACAGATAAAATATGTGATAGCGGTAAGAATAATTGCAGTAGTGAATTATAATCAAGTCCGACAATCTATAACGTCGTCGAACTGGCATAACGTGCTAATTGTGAGTGCAATTTGGATGCCTGAAGCATTATAATCTAGGTTAGCCATCTATAACATCGTTCGAATGTAAATAATGTTGTCTATACGTGTCCTGTATGATTGAATCAGTACATTTAGCGATTCAGCAAATCAGCAATTAGCACGTTCGGAGACGAACACCAATGACCAATCAGAAAGGTAAATATAACAATCAAAGGTTTCGTTCTTTATATATGTGTTAGTAAAATTAGTATTACGCCCACAGCCGGATAGAAAGCATACAACGTGTTGTTGTGGCGGGCGGCCATCGGCCGTTACGCCGTATGTAACTTGTAGTTCAGAATATTGTTCGCACATTATATATAAAAAATAAATCAACATAAACAAATCGTTATGAAAATAGAAATGGACTTTGTATACGTTTATGTTATTGCGTTTTCCATAAACTACGTTACAAATTTAATAAAAAGTTGGTTACTCAGGATACAAGAAACTATAAAATATTAAGTTGCATTCATTTTTTTAATTAAACAGATGCACAGTCCTCGAAGCACAATACAGAAATAACACATACAATGTTAACGCCACAAATGTTCAGCATTTCACTGATTACTTTACCTTTAATAGATCTGAAATCCCAAGCTAGGTCTGCATGAAATATAACTACGCGCTCACTTTCAGTGCAACAGATATATCCAAATTCATTAAGTATTTTTAACCGCAATCCAACTAACACAAAACAACCCCACGCTACGTTTCGTACAAATAGATACATTCAAACAAAACAACGCTTATTGATCGGAAACACCCTACTTGATGCCGACGGACCGCCAGCCTCCATAACATAATTTATACATATTACTCGGGTGGTCAACCTTTATGAAAACTTGTTTAAAAATGACGATGCGATGAACAGTTAGAGTTGTACTTTCAGTCAAATATTAACGATACATCTGTATTATTATCTTTACATTAGGATTTTTTAATTTACAAACTCTTAACTTATAGCGTACCAATAATGCAGTGATGCGATGTCTATTTCACTTATTCGCATTTGATCCAATTATAAGACGGACGAAATGCGAGAAAAAAGCACTTGTTTATTTATATAAAATCACATTGTAGTCCATTTCAAAGCTTCATCTTTACTTTATTAACACAAATATATGGACTATTACTCTCGCCAAATGCTTCAAGAGTATGCATTAATCGCGTGTTTTGAGTGAGATAAATTAAAAAAAATTACATTATTATAATTGTTTATCAACTTCATAAATGATTCTAACGGTACGCTGATTGATTTCTTGAAAACAAGAACATATTTCTTATGACGTTATTATGCACACGTAATCATGCAAACGAAAAACGACGTAAAACAAACACTAAACATGTACCTTATGTGCGAACAGGTCAATGTTCAAATGACTTCCTCTTTGTGTGTTCAGTCAAAGTGATACTTTACATAATTACATCTTTAGATTGTTATTTACATACCAAGATATGTATAGTGACATTATAACTTGCACAGCGAGTACGGTAATACAGGAACAGGTAAAGGCGAGTATGTTAATGTGTTTGTTTGTTTTAAATCGGTCGACTTTGATATGGTGTGCCATTTAAATAGCTTTGAAACAAACATATTAAACACTACATTTGAAAGAAACGTACATGGTTCAAGTAGTTAACAGTAGTGCACCATACAAAACAAAAGTAAAACATAATAATTTAACGAAAAAATATTACCATTTGAAATCCCTCCTCGAACTGGGCGCTCCTTCATTAGCTCAATGACCTGGGTAATAGTTCCCAATCCCTACAATCATATTCAATTGATTTATAACAGTATTATGGGTTTTGATAATTAAATTTTGAGCTTGACACAATGTAGTATAATTATATACTTTTTCCATTATACGATTCATATAACACAGTTCTTGAAGTATTATGATGTTTTGCTTTGGGTGCATTCACGGCGTTTAAAGTTCATGGAGGGGGGGATAAAATTCATTAAAACTTCGCTTTGGTTTTACTTCATTGAATGTGGTACAATATGGTCAAACTATATATCATTTTAAAGCTAAAGACGGATAGAATAACATTAACACATTTTTGACAGTCAATATTTGTGTGCTTTATTCATATTTTGGTTTAAAACCAATACATTTTTACACTAATTTACAAAATCTCAATCTAAAGTTAGGAAGGATATGCACTACCTTAAGTTGAATAAATACAAAGCTATATACATATACAAGGTCAAGTTAGCAACACTTCACAGAAAATTATTGTCATAAAACAACAAATGAGTTTTTATTCAACTGCCTATTTTGGATAAATATCCTAAACAAAGTTCTAAAAATAACTTAAACGTAACTACTTTTTAAAAATCCAGGTATGGTGGATAATAAGGTCACAATTCTTTTTCAAAGGCTTAACAATTTTGTTATTTACCTCTCAACCAAATTGCAAATTTTAAACCATCTCAAATTGAAATAGATTGCAGACGACATATAAAATTGTAAAGATTAAAAGAAATTGGCAACACGATTGATTTTATAGTTCGATTCCTTCTACCCATTTTGAAAGCGTGGCCATCGCTGTGATCCGTAGAAAAACGTGCAAAACAAATCGGTCGAAGCCACGTGCAGTGGTGAGAAAACCGGGTATGTGTATACACATACCTGAGAAAACACATCTTATTTTGACAGTTGGGTGGCAACTAGTAAAACAACTATTAACATTAATCAGCAAGAGATCGCAATAAATAACAGAAATGACCACGTAGAGATATCATCACTTACCCTATTTAAAATATTTTCCAGCTGAAAATTGTCCCCCACACGTCTTTTTTAGTTTATTTGTATTGTTTTTCTGGAGCCGAAGTGCGTCTCACAGAATATCCATCCAACTTCCGTTGTTTTCACTTTCGTTATTAAAAACTCCGTTTAAAAGAATTATTTCTACTTTTAGATTGTTAAAACGATGTATTATTATATATTATCGATATAATAGTATACCGTGATGAATTGAACAAAGTTACGTATCGATCTTTCTATCAGTCTGTAAGCGTACTATTTTATGTGCAATAATATATGTCGTGTGATTCGACAACGGTTGTAAACATTGGTGAAATGCTTCTTACATAGTTATTCTTTTGAGTGTTTATGAGGTCTGATCGTGCAGTTTGCAAACATCAACGGAAAGATTACAATCCAATGCATTTGTCATCGTCAACCGTTTGGAATGTCAATTAGGCGATGAGTGAGTTTTTAGCATGTTTCTTTCTATTTTATTAATTTAAAAATGGCTGCCCCCATGGTGATGAAATGACATGTGTTCGAGTTTTGATATTTCTAGATATGTAAACTTTTTTTACTATTTAAGCGTAACTTGCCCTCGTCAATGTCGATATTATTCACTAATTATATAATTTTCCGCCGAAATACGTGGAATAAACATGATTCAGATTTTTGAAAATACTGTATATTTTAGTGTTAAAATCGCTTTGTATTTTGATTGATTTTGTGGATGTTATGATACGTTGATGTACAAAATTGGTAGCAGTTTGAAGGAAAAACATCCTTTAAAGCATATATGTATACATTTTCAATGTGGCACTCTTCCTTTAGTCAAATTTGAGTTCAATGCTAGGGGTCCCACATTTTTGAAAATGAAGCCTCTACATGAACCTTAAATAAGTGTACATTAATACAATAGTACCTACAAAATACTACTTGCCATAATTACACTTAATCTAAAAGTAAAAAAAACGAGTCAATCCAGCTTGCAACTAACGTACTATAAAAAGTCATGCCACGTAAAAACTATAACTATTAAATATAAATGCAGCTCTTCGAAGTCAGTTGAGCGACATTTTAAACATAAAGTAGTCGCATCAGGTATTCATATTTTAATCATGGAGTAGTAAATAACTTTACTATAATACTTTTGCAATTACATTAAAATGTACGGGCTTGTGGATAGGAATTCGGATAGGGATTGCGTTATTCACGGTCTGAATTCCAGTTTCTTATACAACGGATGGGAAAGCGGACTACTTTTGTAACACATCTAGATGCTGTGTATCGTAAATATCCAATAAGAGCGACATGGTGGAAAACACGTAAATATATGAGCCCGAAATCTCAATAAAAACCATCAATTATGTTTTTAATTTATCACGATATTGTCCGAAGCGCTTCAAAACATCATAATGAACTCCAGTTCGCGTTCATGTTTCATTTAAGGATAACATCTTTACGTAGGTGGATTGAGTCAGTTTTTATTTCGAATGAGAACATTTTGAAAATACGCGTCGGCTTTTGCGGGTGACGTCACTGCGTTAGCTGAGAAATGACACCTATGTGTCGATTTAAAGAATATCACATTCTCCAATTTACTCCATTGCGTATTTTAAAATTTGGTTAAACAGATGTATACAGTATTTCAGTAACAAAAACTAAAACGTTATGGCCATTCGTTACTGCATACGAATCAAAAGAAACATCCGGCTCAGAAAATTAAAGTGGCCATAAACCGCTTTGCCGAAAGTGAAAAAAAAGTCAACACACGCTGTTGGCATGTTCTTTTTTCCAACTGATAAATCCTATTTTCTTATTTACTTTTAAGTTTGCAATATTCAATTGAGTGTATTTCCAGTTACGAACAAACTAAAGAAGACATTTAAAACGTTATGATGTGTTGCTGTATTTTGTACAGATGGTGGCTAACAACTGATATTTAGTATTTGACGGTAAATATACTGACACACTGATAAAAACACTTTCGCTGGGAAAGGGTAACGGACACAATGTGCATCAATCCTAGTGAAAACTGTGAGTTACAATTGAAAACAACAATAGCTTGTTTTCAAATCTTTAACATTAAACCTTAAATAAGTCACGAGAGTAAATATTATGGAAAAATATGTTCAATATATAGACATACACATGTTCATTATTCCAAAAAGCATAGCCAGGTTGAAGTTACCATTTAAGTTATATTGATGCTAAATATATCAGGTAAAAAACAGTTTGTTTCACTAGTTTTAACAAAAGAACATGGTTTAATAAATGGAAAAATGAATATTTACCGTATTTTACAAAATGTAGAGATTTTAATCCATTTTCCCCAAATTTTCTAGTTTTACGATGTATATATTCCAAATTTTAAGGGTACAGAACCCGTAAAAAATCATTCTAATATTATGTGTTATTTATGGTAGCAGTATAATTTATCTTCGCCGGAACCTCAAGCAATATTACGATAAAACATATTTCCATACAAGGTTTCATTACACTTTCTCAATTTCTTCTAATTTACTAAACACTAAAATATTTTTTTAGAAGAGATATTTGTAAATTAAGTGTCCTTTTTCGTCCAAATTACATATGTTGTTAGCGAGCTATTAAACGTAAAAAAGGCATCGTCAGTATTGTTAGCAAAGCATGAGTAAGTGCAAAATCTTCATATTGCTCTTTCTATGAACACTTGTAATGTTTAAATTTAAAATACTAGTTTCATTTAGCACAGCAATATTGCTTGTTTAAACATTCAAAATATGATTAATCTCTGTTCGAAAAGGTTGTGCATATTACCATCACATTGGTTTTCATGTGTATGCCAAGTTTCATGATTATAATGTATGTATCCTTTCATAAATTGGATTATTATATATAACTTTATTTTAGCTACAGGGACCTGACATATAGCACTTGCAGTTTTAAGTAGTTGTGCACAATCCTCGTATTACTCCCAATGCATAACAAATTGCATAATCATATAATATGTTCTTATCGGCAGATTACTTTGTTTGTTGACGAACATATGGTCGTATGGGTAAACGGAAGAAGACTGATTGACAGAAAACACGCGAACAAATAACTAACAATGTCTACTATGTTTCATGATTAGGTGTAGTATTTTGAGTAATTACAACATGGTCACAATTTAGGCTTGTTATATTTTAGAAACAAGAGATGTGTTTGTCAGAAACACAATGCCCCTTACTGCGCCGCTTTCATTTATTAATTGTTTTTTTATCATTTGGCAGGTACAGATAATTATCTCCCTTTGAAGCTTATTACTTCCCTTGGATTTTTTTACATTTGACCTTGAAGGATGACCTTGACAATGACCTTTAACCACTCAAAATGTGCATCTCCAAGAGATACAAATGCATGCCAAATATCAAATTGCTATCTGAAACGACATAGAAGTTATAAGCATTTTTCGAAACCTACACGCAATGTGTGACGGAAAGACAGACAGACAGACGGACAGACGGACCTCTGGTGAAAACCAAATGAACTTGTGTAATCTTATATGGCTCTGAAATAATCGTTTGGTTTCCTTCTGATTGAACTGCAGTTTCTGTATGTTTATATCTGTATAGGTATTTTGATAGATTGCTCCTTAATCCATTCCTCCTTGGTCTCTTTCATCTCCTTTCTCACCTCCCGGTATTTTCTGCCATAGAGTCCTGGCTGGTGTACTTTTCATGCCTCATATCTTTTTCTTGGTTGCAGAGGTCCATTATCTCGGTCGTCACCCATGGCATGTTCTTCCTTATCTATCTCCAAACATTTCTCTGGCATAATACAGCAGGACTTCATTAATGTTGTTCGTCATTATCATTGTCAGCGATGTTCAGTGCTGCAAACTTTCCACCTTTTTGTGTTTGATTTGCCTTTGCTATCCGAAAATGTTCAGTTTCTTCAAGTCAAATATAAATATTTAGCTTCAGTATAAAGTCATTGGAACTACCGATGTCTGCGCGAAAACGTTCTTGTGATCGTCTTGAACCGTTGCGGCGCCAGTATGAAGTCGATCTGGTTGTGTGCTTGCCCACTTGGAGCATGCCAGGTCGATGGTCTGAACTGTTTTTGTTGGTACAACGTGTTGACCTGGTTAAGTTGATGGCATCTAACGAACTAGAAAGTACAAGCCTTATGTCGTTGGTATCTCCTATTCCAGATCTACATAGTGCCCCTGACCATTCTTTATAGACCTGTCCAGCTTTGGCATTCCAGTCGCCTTCGACGAAGTGGTTGTCTGTCTTCGGGACATTGGCTATAATGCGCTCTAACCCTTCATACAACTTTTAATCTCCTCGTCTTCGTAGTTTAATTTTGGCGCGTATACCGTGATGATGGTGATGCTGTGAGATATTGCAGAGATACGGATGGTGATGAGCCTGCTGGAGACTGTGATGCAACTGATGGCGCTGTTGACTACCTTCTTCCAAACGATGAAAGCATCCCCTTGTTGATGTTTGGAATCCTCTCCGCTGAACCGCATACTGTGTCCTTTGTCTATTGACTCCTAGCCATATCGAATAGTCCGATAATGTCTCAGCGGAAGCACTTTTGCTCATGCCTCAGTTCGTTGTTCTTTCCGCGCGCATGTTTTGTTTGTACGTTTCATGTTTTGACGGTTGTTTCCTTTCTTGATATCTTGGCGTAAGGGTTAAGTCGAGTAGCTAATTTGTCGCATCTACCCTTGAAACTAGCAGTGGTGTGTGCGGTCGTTCTTATTCCGGGCCCCGACCGAACTGGCTTGGTTTTTCTGATTTGGTCTCGTCATTTCCTTTCATTGGGCTTGGATTTAACTTGGCAGTGCTAGTCTCGTCACCAAGAACTTGCAGATGGTTGTACAAAACGTGCCTGACCCATTACTACGTTTTGCCTGCTATCAGAAGCGGTTACAAGGGTTTGGTTAGGTCAAGGTCCCGAAATCAGATGAAAGAGGTGAGGACCACTTGCCCCGTCTTTCTGTGGTCGCTTCTGCCAAGCTACAAAGTACTATCACTACGATTAACTTCCCGTAAGACCCACACGAAGACCAGTCAGCCGAAGGTAAATGTTAAAGAACACGATGACGGGAACCTGCTGACCGAGAGTTCCGCAGTCCTTAATAGGTGGACTGAATACGGCAGTGACCTCTATAACTACCCGCCAAAACCAAACTCCAGTCTCATTAAGAACGATTCTAGACCAGAAGTCAACACAAAAGTCTTTCCATACTAAAGGAGGAGATGGAAGAGGCAGTGCGTAGTCTGAAGGCAGGAAAAATCCGGGATTGGACAACGTCCCTTACGAGCTGATTAAGTACGGATGATATGCAACGACTGCAGCAATGACGGCATTATGCCAGAAGATCTGCCAGGAGAAAAGTGACAGAAGGAGTGGACCAAGTTTCTGGTAATCCTACTACCTTAAAGGGCAATCTTAAGCTTTGCGAGAATTACCGCACCAAAAGTCGCATCAACAAACCCAAGCAATGTCAGGCTTTGCATCATCCTCAACCGACTGAAAAGTAAGGCCCAGGAACTGCTATCGGAAAAGCAGGCTGGATTCAGAGCTGGAAGGAGCACTGTGGAACAAATCTTCAACTGCATGGTCATAATTAAGAAACACCTGCAACACCACGCGAGCTCTTCCACAACTTCGTTGACTTTTAAACAGCGTAAGACATGATGGTTGATGGCAAATTCTGAGAGGAGTCAACATTGACGAAGGACTTGTGCAAGTAATCGAAGCAATCTGCGGAAAAGCCAGCAGCGCTGTACTTTTCAATTGACAGATGGGTGACTTCTCAGGACATCATTGGGCGTCCGACAAGGATGTCTGCTTTCCCCCGTTCTGATAAACCATCACTTGAGAAGATAATGCAGGGGGCCCTCATGGGTGGCTCCAGCAGTGAGCTCCAAGACATCACAAACAGACTATATGAAAGAGCAGGAGCATACGTTATAGAAGACAGAACGTTGAAGTCGAAGATGATGGTCAACAGCACTAACAACACCACTTTATACATCATCATGAAAGGCAAGAAGCTGAAAGAACTCATGAGCTTCAAGTTCTTGGAAGCAACCCTGTCAAAAGATGGAACTAGAACCGCTGAGGACGGAACAAGATTCATCATGGCATCCGCCGCGATGACCAGACGGAGCAGGTTGTAGACAAGCAGCTCCATCAAGTACCAGCCAAGCACACAGGTCCCTGTCCTACTGTACGGCTTCGTAACTTGGGCACTTAACGCTGACACACAATGAAGAATACAGGCCTTTGAACACCAGTGTCCCCAAAGACTGCTCCTCATCTCCTACATAAAGCATAAGACCAATGCGTATTCCTTGAACATGAAAACAACACTTATTGCCCAAAATAAACCTTCCTGTCGAGAACAAGAAGCCATTCAAACGGCAAAAGCTGGCTTGGTTTGGGCAGGTCACCAGGCACGACTCTCTGTGCAAGACTATGCTCAAAGGCACGATAAGCTGATGTCGCCGTAGAGGCCGTCATAAGAAAAGCAGAATGGTATTGGTATTGGTGGTGGTGTTGTTGTTGTTGGTGGTGGTGGTGGTGCCGCACACCTGACGCCGCACGACTACGGACGCCGGGAATAGGATGATCGCAATCGCTAGACTTCAACACGTGGTAAGCAGGTGAGCTTTTCCGGGCAATAATATTTGATTGAAATAATCCTTGGTAAAACGTAAGGATCAACGAGCATGCATAGATACCTACCTTGGTATTTAATTGGGACTAATATATGACCAAGGCCATGGTCACTCTTACTTTCAACTTAATATATGTATTCAGGATGAAGGAACCGCACTAATTTTGTTCTCTTTGAAGCTAACGTTCATAACGTCGGTCGGGCACATTTGGTGTCAGTTAGATAAAATCAACCCATTGTTAATTAAAATTAAAAAAACAAACACATTTGTACCCGCCAATAACCGGTTTGGAGGGAGGATAAGTCCTCAAATCTTGTTTGTAGGTAGTTTACATGAATCGCAAAATGAAAGCAATGCGTAAATTAGTAAGTAAAACGTTGAACTTGGTTTCATGGTATTGCCATGTTGTATTGTTTTTGTTTAAAATGCCTCGTTGTCAGTGATTGAGTCGTTACTTGTTGTTGATACTTTATTTCCTCTGGCCGCAGAGAATTGGAAGTGTATAGGTCTGTTTCTTATTGAAACATATGTGTTGAATTTGTATGTATTTTTCATATTTAATCTTCCCTAAATTTGAGGTTAGTTTTGCACTGAAATGTTTTTACTCCAATCCCCCAATGACTCGAAACACCAATTTTAATCATGTTGCATTGCATTGGTTGTGGGGGGTTACCTTATTAAAACCGTGTCCGTTGTCCAATGGTTAAGGCGTTCAAAGCGGAATGTCGAAGGTTTGAGACTCTTTTTTCCGGAACTTTGCAATAATTCCGACTTGAATATAATTTTGTCAATATTTCCTTTATTGTAAACACAACATATTGTTGTGCGTTCAACAAATAATTACAGTATTTTAACTGCAGCAGACTGTTACATTTACTGCATTATGGATCCGAATAACATCTCCACTTTTGAGAGAGTCCTCACAACTTTCTCGCTTCACTAGTTTTATTATTTACTTTCTTGGTGTGCTAATAGGGTATCCGCAACACAAGACATTTGTATAATTTTAGGACTTTTCCATGTTTAAGTGAGCATGCTAAATTATTGTTTTCAGTTTATATGGATACACAAAAGTTGTATAATACCTTCAATGAAGATATTTTCCGAGTTTCATATGCAATGAAGGTTTTAAATGATTATTTAATACGCATTATAAACTATAAACGTTTTTAAAAACAAGATCAAAATCCTTATAAAAGCAATTCTTAATCAAATGTGCATCATTTAGGTGAGTATGCTCCTTACTCCTTCGTATTTGGAGCAAGCTGGCACGTTTAAACTGCGTTATTTAAATAATTGAGATTCCATGTAGATGTCTATTTTTATTATTCCATATTTAAGTAAGTAGCAAAGTACAATAAGCCAATAGCTGAACGCAAAATTCTTGGGTAAATGACCATTCTATCAACTACTCACGTAATTAAGCGGATAGACACCAGCATGTTTTCTAGGGTCAAAGTTGCAGGATAAGTACTGCAGTCTGAATGTTGATGCCGTAACATTTTATCCCGTCATAAGTATGTATCCATGATTGTTAGGTTCCTATTGGTGAGACATATCGCGTCAACCTCTGGTTCGGAGATCAGATCGGAAATCCAGAAGCCAGCTGGATGATGTTCGCGCATGTTTTGAACCGTCATTACCTCGCTTACCGCATAAGGGAATATTGTCACACGTATTATTGGTTTCGTCAGTAACGGGCTCACAATATATTGGTGCACCGATTTCATCGTATTCGCAATTCGAAACTGGATCATCATTATGTGTTTTATTGTTTTCGAGTGATTTGATGGAACATTTTTAATAGGTTGATTTGATATCGCCAGTCGAACCAGACGTTTTAATTTGACACCTTTCAAGAAAGCCTTCGATACTGATGACTGCATCACCGCAGAAACCGTTTGCTAGGATATTGATTATTTCGTACGTGGTATTTAGAATTTTACTTGTTAAGATTTTTAAATATTTTAAAATAAACAACATTTTTTTTACACAAGCCTTCGTAAGTCGTGTGCGGATTTTGCAATATCGTTTACTGATTGGAAACGCTCGATGATACATTCACACAATAAAAATGAATTTTTGTTTCAAAGTATGAAAACGTTTACAGCATTTCAAAAATAGTTGAGCTGAAATAGCCAATAGTTATGTGGACATCTGTCAGAAATAAAAGTGCATTCATAAATGTTGTTTGTATTGCCCTTGATGTTTTAATTGACGAGCCGTTTGTATTGTTTCCATTCAGTAGACAAATACGGTAATATTGTATATGCTTATGGATAGTGGACTTACCAGACACAAATGTGTATTTCTCTTAAATAAGACATCACTTTATGTACATTGTTTATGCAGTATTTAACAAAAGGACGCGTCTTAAGCTTTTTTAATGTCAAATCACTCCATAAATGCCAGTTTATTTTGGCCAATTTGGTTCCAGAGGTGGTTTATTCAAAGCGTCCACTGGCAGCACATTTCATTCATTGATTTCAACGCATCTAATTACACTTTTATTACGCTTTCAAGAATTGGCACTTAAAACATATTACATTACCACATGTTTTCAAAGATTTACAATCTACAATTCAAAACGTTTCAAACGTTGCTTAGTTTTGGGTAATGTTTGGGGTAATGTTTGGATGAAAACACACCAAACAAACATATGTCGTATAAGAAGTGGAACATGGAACGGCAGAGGGGAGAGTCACGAGTGAAGGCGGGGGGGCGAGGTGGCAGAGGTGAGAAAGGATAGGGTACAGAGACAAGGTAAATCCACACACACACACACACCACACACACCACACACACACACACACACACACACACCACACACACACACACACACACACACACACACACACACACACACACACACACACACACACACACACACACACACCCACACCACACACACACACACACACACACACACACACACACACACCCACACACACACACACACACACATCACACACACACACCACACACACACACACACACACACACACACCCACACACACACCACACACACACACACACACACACACACACACACACACACACACCACACACACACACACACACACACCACACACACACACACACACACACACACACACACACACACACACACACACCACACACACACACACACACACACACACACCACACACACACACACACACACACACACACACACACACACACACACACACACACACACACACACACCACATACACACACACACACACACACACACACACAATATATATATACCTTGAATCGATACCCCATGGTAGCTCAAGGCCTTAGTGATCGTTACTAAATATAGAACAATTAAGTCAGTTAAAATAAAATCAAGTTTAAGGCATATCGAATTAATATTTTGTTAATGAGAAAAGATCAAAAATACTCAGTGCCCCAGATAAGCTGCGTATCTGCGTCATTCACGCTATTAAAATGTTTTTAAAACGCAAAGAAATACAATATCATGCGTATTGAAAACGCAACCAATTTGACTTTTACGCAAATTCGTCAAATTTGATGCGTACGATGCAATAGCTTCGATCAAAAATGCTTTCGGAATTTTCTCTTAACTTTGGAATTATTATCATAACACGGCGACGCTTTCATTCAGCAAGCGCACGGATAACGGAGCAGTCAAAATTATTAAAACGCTCTGCGGACTAGATTTCACAGTTAAAAAGGCGTCTGACCAAATAATTGACGAAGACATACATGCGTTTTCAATCTGACATAGTTCGTCGCTCATTGTGCATGTATTTGTAAAGCGTCTGTACTTTCAGTTTCTATTAGGATGCGAAATCAAAATGTTTAAGAGAGGTTTAAAGACGTCTGCGATTGTTGCGCCAAAATATCAGTCGATTGCAAACTTTTTCGAACCAAGAAAGCAAGAGCCAATAAGTGCAGAATAATTCGTGTTATCGAATTTTTAAGTTTAAAGTTTATATTTAAGACAGTTTCAAGGATTAAAGATGTTATGAAACTTATGTTTATTAAAGTTAATTATGAAATTATTGAAATAATACAAGTGTGCAGCTTCAACAAAAGTAAAGCAGCAATGATTTTAAGGTATGCATTTTTATAAATCATTTCACCCTATTTCAAGAATGAAATCACCCTATTTTTCTAAATCGATGGGTGAAAACCCTATTTCCCAAATAATTATCTGGGGCATTGAATACTTGGTGGCGACAATAACTCACGTTATTTTGATCCTATTTTATAAACAGTTTGTTAATCGCATGTGGCTGAAATGCTTAACATAACAAGGGAAGTGGAGTTAAACGTAGCATATAATAAACTTGATGTGTCAAATAAGCTGATGTTCGTATGACAGCGATATGTTTGCACAACTAAACGTTATCAGTATATACAACCAAACAACAACATGTTTGCGTACCTTATTTCCTGAAGTATCCTTTAACTGAAATAAAGAACAATTCTACAGTTAATAGTTTATGTGATTGAAATAAACAATGGGTTTATAACGCATTCCATATTTTACTTAAACTAAACGTATTATGTAAACATTGGTATTAAATGAATAGATAAACACGTGTAGATAAAGTTATCATTATTATGTCAGCAATTATATTTGCTCTTACAGTTTACACAAACAGAAACAATTACCTTTTTATGCAAACTTTTCAGCAATCCGTAACGATCAACCTGGAAAAACCATCACAACTTACTCAATATGTTTATATTTTTATTTATAATAAATAAATAAATAAAAACCTAATTATAGTTATATATTTATTATTTAAAAACACATTTAAATACAACGTGATAATTTCAGAAGAAGTATTTATATTTGTAACATTACTTACATCTGTACATAATTTAACGTACATCCAATTATCCATATATTCAACGTCATGTGTATCTACCCGTTGAACTAATGTTTCAAGAAAGTTATCATCATTGCAAACAATGCAATACAAAACTGCATACTGTAGTGGTAGATCTTTCTGAAATATACAAAATGCTATACAGATAAGCTTATATACTATCATACAAAGCATTATAATGTAAACAGTAAAGGTCATTTCTTGTTTTTCAAAGTTTTAATGAAATATGCAATATTCGCGTGAATGATACTTTGATGTTTTTTCGGGGTATACAGAGGAACCCTACTGCTGAAAACCCTATACAAAGTTCTATTGTGTCTTGATCATATTTGATGACGTTGCTGAGTCATTAAAATACTATGTTTTGTTATAGTTTTAGTAACCGTGGCACGTCCTTTTAAGTTGGTCATAAAAGAATCCTATAGTTGTATACCAAGTTTCACTCAACATTATCGTACTCTCTGACAAATCGCATTATTTAGTTTTATCTTTGGTACTTCTAACGTTTATTTACATATTGCACACATACAGACAGACGGCGGTTGATACGTGGAAGAGACTAACAGGCAAATATATGGCAAATCTATAGTTTAATGTATACTCAGAGTTATTTAATCACATTTATCAACTTAACGAGAAAGTACAGTATAATAGTTTGTTCTAGAAGTAGTAACACTGATAAGACCATTGACTATAGTCGTTCAGAATCATCACATTGCAATCCTTTTCGAGATTTTACGGTATCCAGTTTTGCGGACGGCCAGTATGACGGCGGACGAACAGACGGACAGGTGAGACGGACGGTAAATCTACAGTCGCCTGCGGTGAAACCCTTAGAGATGTGTTAAGTTTGTTTAATATAATTTGTTTAATATAAATCCTTAATCCGTTTGAATTAAAAAACGATATTTTTTTTTATAGTCCTTGAAGAATGCCTGCGAATCTGCAATGTTGTACATTGAAAGGTGTGGTAGAACGCCTCCGGAAATGTTCGTGCCTACGGAAAGACGGATGGACGGATAGACGTTCATGGCGATTCCACTAAACGTCTATTTCCTTCGCATCGGGAGTTGGATAATGAAAGGGATGTGTCCTTGTTGCACGCAAACCTTAACCTTAATTTCAACTTTCGCGCATACATTAACTCTAAATGAAGAAGTCCAAAAAAAAACCTTGTCCTGCTAATTGCTGGTCACAGTCATAGGTATTGGTCAGTTGCAGATTATAAAGAAAAAGAACATAAATGTATGGTTATTTTCAAGTACACTCAGCAGCATTTGTTTGTTTAAATTGCATGTCAAGATTATGGAACTTAGTCAGTGATCCTTCCCAATGACCCAAGACACGTGAATGGCTTGTCAAACAGTGATATGAAAAAGATGCAGGTACCTCAATTGAAAGATCATGCAGACGCTGACGCTTACGCCGACCGAAAAGTGAGTAGTAAAGCTCCCACTAGCTAACAAGTTTTAAGTGTACCTTTGGATACGGGTCACAAGCATTATACACGACATGTCCTATTAAATGAGTGAAACGGTTAGGCATGTTATTATAATTTCCCGTTGAATGATGTTAACGTCTTAATAAGCTGCAAATATGCTCATAGTGTAAGCTTTGAAATACACGTTTGCAATTGCACAGAACATACACGAAACACATTAACACAAACGGTGACTATTTGAGGTCAGGTAATTTATCATTGTCTGATGAACGAAAAAGTTGCAGCAATCGAGACAGGTTGTATTGTGCCTACCTTTGACTTGTAACTTTTAAGTGGAACCTAGACATTTGAGCTAAAGACTCGTCGTTCCTACGTTATTCATATACATTTTGTTTTAAATGATAAAATATTTAATAAGTTAAATTTCGGACATTCTGTATTATGTCCAAATGTAACCATTAACTTCTTGATTTGTGCACATGGGACACTTTCTTACAAGCGACACACTGTATTAAATTGCGAATATGTTTACAAAGTGGTTTATATTATTATGGTTAATGATGAAGACAGTCTACGGCCAATCTCAGAAGTATCACACATGCACCGCTATATGCATTGAAAAATGTGGCTGCAATTTCAAACTTTCCGGTAACGGGTTCAAAAACAATCACTGGTCATTGGGCATTATGGGTAGTAGCATACGGTGCTTTATGTGATAGCTAATGCATCAGGGTAGAAACAAAATTGATTGTTTCTCAAGTACTTTTAAATAATAATAATACAAAATAAAGAGGGGTGGTCTTTTATTTTCATTTATTAAAAAAAAATTGTATTAATACATATTATTAATTATATAAAAACGACATATATATATATATACTTGTGTCAATGTCGATATATATATATATCAATGTCAAAAAGTGTTCCGCAATAAAAAAGCAAATTATTATTTCGAGCTTCATGTATTTCAAAACGTGCGCGAAATAAGCAATATATTTAGCATAACTTGCAATCAAGCCGAGCTATTTTCTTATCGCTTTGAACAATGCATAGTTTACATATCCTTACGAAGTAAAGATAACGTTTAACTTACCGCCATGCGTTGTCCATCTAGTGACACAAGTTGTTTAAAATGGTCAGTGAGGCCAGGATGATAATGACAGTAAAGTGCCCATATCATGAGACACGTCACGTCTAATCCAGCTGTGCATGAATATTCGCATTAGATTATGATTATGATCTTATTGTAAATTTAATTCTAAACAAACATGTATTTGTGCTTCTGCATCTTAAAATAACATAACTACTCAAAATCAACGAAAATTTCGTATAATATTTCGTAAAATAAAGCTAAACAATTAAAAATCATTGTTTCTTATGGTCATTGTCGAAATTTCAACGCCAGATGTTGTCTAGTAAAATAGATGTTTGTGGATACGAAAGGCTCGTTCTTATTTTGGATTTAACATGGTGCCCTTTTAGTGTTCGTGTGTCGTATCAATAGATATATTCGCAATAAATTAACATGGAATTTATTGTGGTCACAAATAAATAAAAAACGAGCATTTTGTATCTACAAAAATCAATGTAATCATACCACATCTTGCGTTGAAATTGTGGCTATTGCTATAAGGAGTAGTAGTTGTTTAGGTGTTAACTTTATTTTACGAAATACCTTACGAAATGTTCGTTGATTTTGAGCGTTATAGAGACTTTAACGCACGAGTCGGA